>NC_057810.1:130173739-130174362 GCF_018294505.1 Triticum aestivum | reverse complement strand
GGCACGGCGGCGCGGCGGCGTCGGCGTCGTCGAGATCGAGACTCGCGCGCGCGAGAAGTAGAACGAAGTGGCGACGATAACTGAATTTTCGTAAGTGCCATATATATTGGAGGGGCCTTTAGTACTGGTTGGAGCCACAAACCGGTACTAAAGGCCAATTTTGGCCAGCCCAAGCGGCGGGAAACGAGGCCATTAAGTACCGGTTGGTGGCTCCAACCGGTACTAAAGGGCAACACATTAGTACCGGTTGGAGCCGCCAACCGCTACTAATGCCCGTGCGCTGCCACCCGCAGTGCGCTACGTTTAGTCGCACCTCGCCGAGTGAAGGGCAGCCGCACTGGTTTATAAACCTAGCCGCGGCTGCCCTTTCGAACTCCTCTATATAGCAAGCTTCTGGGCCTAACTAGGGCGCGCTGCCTTGTGAGTCTGCTGGCCCTACTAGGCATGTATTTGCACACCCAAGGTCTGGCAGGCCCACCGGGCAGCGCCCCAACATTTTTTTATAATTTTTTTTCTTTTATGCATTATTTATTTTCTTCTATTTATTTTTGAGTAATTTTTTTATATAGTTATTTCTTTTCTGCTTTATTTTTTTCTTCTATTTATTTTCGAGTAGTTCTTTT